>NW_015373911.1:0-27647 GCF_001272555.1 Dufourea novaeangliae | reverse complement strand
TCCGATCTAAAGAATAAACGTTACATCCGAGGCCCATGACCTATAGAATCGTGGTTATAAAGTAGCAACGCAGTGGCGGACAATAATGTAAAGTCGATACGCACAATTACAATAGATCCACTTAGAATATAACTGTTCTACTTGCGTTTAAAGACGGTCACGATCGTGTGACGTGCACGCGCAGGACGCCCGATTGTACCCCTATTCGGTCACGTGACGCCGAAGATGCCCGAGGCTTTCCAATCGCGAACACGCGTCGCCCACACCACGCAGTTAACATACCTGTAATGCACCAATAAGAAGACCAAGTATTTTATAATGTTACGTGGAATTTAATTTTCGGGTCCCGGACAGCCGTGTGGCCGTGGTCCACCGCGAACAAAGCCCTTCTCTCGGTCTCCGCAACTATCCGCGCCTCCACCAGTTGAACGCCCGGCATTCCTCGAGTGCCGATATCGGGTAGGACTTCCGATACCTCCGAGATATACGCCGGATTGAGACTACGAGAGAGTGACGATCGCCGGCTAGCACGCACAAGGGTCCAGGTTCGCAAGTGGGATGCGGAGATGTTCCTCACGGCAGGAGGCGGTTCGCGAATGACTAGAAATCGTTATGCGTTAAATGAGACGTTTATTAACGCCACGCGCCTACCCTGGAGGGTAACGCTAACAATAGGTGGTAAACGATAACAAACTCCATAACAGTTTTGATCCGAAAATTCGGTACACGTCGCGATATAAACTAAACAACCAATGATTCGATTACGGCGCCTCCGCTAGATGATATGTACGGTACGCTACGGTTTGAGGAACCCAGTGGGAATCCGCCCGCCCGCTACTCGCGGTCGTGCTCGCGAATTCGCCATTTCTCACAGAGGGTGAGAAGATGACCGATGTTAAGCGACTCTACTTTATCGCAATCAGTTACAGAATCACACGAGATAGAATGGATGGCTTACCGTTAACAGATTCTCGTCCCGTTGTCGCCGGGTCCTCGCTCGCTCACTCTCACTGGGAACACTCAACAGACACACAAGACTAGTTGACAGGTATCTCAGTTACTTCGCACGCTCGCTAACTAAACTCGCTAGGAATCGAATGAAAAGCCGCGGTTTTCGGCAATCGGCCGCAACGTTCGACGGTACTCCCCTTTGTCCCGCTACACTACCGTTCCGTTCCCCGTGCCCCCGCCGCGAATCTCCCCTGGAGTATTCGCCGGTCTTCAGGGACGCCGCGCTTCCGGAAACTCCTCGGGCCCTGAGGTCTTCTCCGCCAATAATCCCGACTCCCCTGGAGTCGGGTTGAAGTACGGCGCTTAGTCCCCTGGACGCGCCTGTACTCCTCAATGCTGGGTCTCTCCCGCAGCCACCTCCGTTGAGAGTCTTTTGCAGAGGGAGGCGCCGGTCACTGCCAATATGGTCCTATTCCGTTGGTACTGGTGTTTGCCGACTCTCCAGTCGACCGGTCGCTTCACGAGGTTGGCTCCTCCACCGTTGTTTGACGGTGTGGTCCTCTCGTAGGGCAGGAGACCTTTATCCCAAATATCCAATATCGACTCCTGATCGGGGTGGGGGAAAACGGTTCAGGAGTCGGGTGTCGCCTCACGCTCGCCACGGCCCTGTAATTGTGCGTAGTTGCTCGGCGTGGTAAAAGACGCGGTTAGTCGCTATTCAAATGTTCGCAAGTTCTCGGGATTCCTCTAGGAGCGCTCGTGTGTCCGCGAGTGCGTGTACGAGCGACGTTTTGCAGCGCAGAGGGCGATCCGGTTCCATACGTACTACGCTCCATGCTCGAATTTGGAGTGGTCGCGTTACGCTGTCAAAAGGCAGCGTAACAAACCCGCCGAGATTTAAAATAACTGAAGAACAATACACAGATTTCATTCTCTTCCTTGATCCTCCGTATTTAATAGGAGGCGATTTTAATGCAAAAAAACTGGTACTCGGGCTTAAAAGCTACAAATCCTAGAAGTAGGTGTCTCGTACAGGCAATACACCAATTCTCCTTTGACGTCACCTCGACAGGCGATCCTACCTATTGATCCCAAGCAAACGAAAAGATACCGGACCTTATCGACTTTGCTATTTCTAAAAGCATAAATAAAATTCATGTGGTTTCTTAATCTTGCCTGGACCTAAGCTCTGATCACTCTCCTGTTATTATAGAATATAAGGAAAAACCAGTATCTACGCACAACTTACTATCAATTTACAACAATAGAACCGACTGGGATCTATTTAGAAGTGAAATAGAAAAGAAACTGAATTGCAAGATATCCCTAAAGACTCCCAACCAAATAGAATCTGTAATCAATGATCTTAATGAAACTATCAATAACGCTGCCTCAGAAGCTACCCCACCAAATACACCAACTATTTCCATAAAACTGTACCCTAACTACAAAGTACAGAAAATAAAGAACAAAAGAAACTCAAAAGCAATTGGCAAAAACAGAAAACCCAGTATAACAAAAAACTATTGAACGCAGCAAGCAAGTATTTAAAAGACACACTGCAAAAATTGAATAACCAGAAATTCTACAATTATAGCTCCAAATTATCCCCGTCGAGCGATACTGACTACTTACTCTGGAAGGCGATAAAAAAGCTGAAACGTCCAATAGGTTCAATGCCAACGATTAGACAAGTAAACAGCGAATGGTCCAAATTCAGCGAGGAAAAAACAGCTGCATTCGCAGAACACTCAGCCAAAGTTTTTCGTCCCTATTCAGTAGAAGACACTTCAAACTTGGTAGACCAAACATGTAACATTGTCGCACCAATAACGAAAGAAGGGAATAATGAAATTCCCAGAGCTACGCTTAAAGAAATAAAAAAAATCATAACAAGCATACAACTAAAGAAAACACCTAGCCATAATAGATCACTGGAAAAATTATAAAAGAACTTCCTCTTAAAGCAAGAAGGCTGATTACAATCATCTTCAACGCAGTTCTGCGATTAAAATACTTCCCCAGTCAGTGGAAGATAGCTCAAGTGATAATAATACCAAAACCAGGACAAGATGTGCATTCACCGGCCTCATTTAGGCCAATCTCACTGCTACCAAACATGTCAAAAATACTGGAAAGAATAATACTCAACAGACTGAAGTCAATTATCTCGTCAAAAAAGCTAATAGCTGACCATCAGTTTGGATTTCGAAATAAACATTCTATAATCTAACAAGCGCATAGAATAGTCAATACCATCATTACTTGCCTTGAAAAAAAGTTATACTGCTCAGTCATATTCCTAGATATCAAGAAAGCTTTCGACAAGGTCTGGCACAAAGAACTACTGTTTAAAATTGCAGACAAGTTCCCTGGTCCATATTATTACCTCATTAAATCATACCTATCAAATACAATATTTGTAGTCAAAGTGTAGGCCAGTTATTCCAAACAGTACTCAATAAACTCTGGTGTTCCACAAGGAAGTGTCTTAGGACCTAGTCTCTATAACTTCTACACCGCTGATATACTCATATCTCAGGATATTTCTCTTTCAACATTTGCCGACGACACTGCTATTATAGCAACGCACGACAATGCTAATACTGCCTCTGTACAAGTCTGGTTCTTAAAATGGACAATAAAAGTGAACGAAGAAAAATCCAAACATATCACCTTTACATTAAAAAAGCAAAAATCACCCAGTGTATCTCTAAACAACAAAATCATACCCCAAATTACAGTTGTAAAATATCTAGGCATGTATCTAGAAAAAAAATTAACGTAGAAACACCCTATCCAGAAAAATGTAGAGCAGATTAAAATAAAAAGAAGAAACATGGGCTACCTAACAAGAAGAAATTCACAACTAAATCCAACAAGTAAACTTCTCTTATACAAACCTATTATTAAACCCATCTAGACGTACGGGATCGAGCTTTGGGGTACTGCAGCCATGAGTAACATTAAAAAACTAGAATCTCTACAATCAACAATCCTCCGCACGGTAGTAGATGCTCCGTGGTGTCCGTGGTATATTAGAAACGAGAAACTTAGGAAAGATCTCGATGTAGAAACAGTTGAAAATGCAATAACACGTAGTGTTGCAAGATATAAGATGAGAGTAGAAGACCACCCAAATCTCCTAGCAAACAACTTATATTCTACAATCATTCCGAGGAGACTAAAGAAGAAGAAACATCCCAATGACTTGACTAACTACATAGGACATACAAAAAAGTATGAATAAATGTGAATAGATATAATATAGATAAAATGAATAAATGTATTTAACGCTAGGGCATGAACCTCTGGGAATATGCCCAACAAGCTATTACTTCAAATCGCTGTACCAATTTACCAAATGTTTTTATGAATAAATTGTCAATTATCCCAAGAAAAATAAAAAAAAACTCTATTTAAACATATAATTAAACACTAATAAGCTTGTTCTACGCTTTTAAGATTACAGACATTATTAACTTTATTACGGAATCATTTCTATAAATAAGTAAAACAATGTTTTTGTTAACCACAAATAGACATACATCACTTTCAAAAATAATAAATTTCCAAAAACTTGACTAGTACCAAATTTAAATATATATGTATTTCAATTGAAGTAATCTTTTCTGAAATATAGTTTTGGAACATAAAGAATAATAGTTATAATAAAAGCAATAAAGGTATATTATCGAGTGTAAAAATATATTCATTGGATATATGTACAGTTTTGAGAATTTTATTATAATCAGTTTAATAAAAAGATAATGTAAACTTGATATCAATAACTTCTAGTCATATTTTAATCATTTTGCTTCGCCGAAAGTTTCTTGTAATATGCGTGGGGAACAGGGGGTATCTAATACAATAAACTCATCATATCGTCGTTGTTAGAAGTGGACTTATACCACTTTCAAGAAAACCATTTATACAATTCCATTTGACAAACTTCTTTTAACTCATTCATGAGAATATGACACTGTATTGAATTTGTTATTATAAACATGAAGAGAAGTCATCTATGTGTAACTGAATCTATTAACTTTAGCTCATTTTTGTGTAAAAATTGTAGGCTGTTGGATAAAGGTTTAAAAAAATAAACGACACGTATACGCAACGAGAAAAAAAGGATCCGTTTATTAGGAAATGCAGCGAGCCGGACAACGCGTCGTTCCGGTCACACCATGAATCTCTCCTTCGACGCGCTTCCCCCGTTGACATCGTCGTCAAGCGAAAACATTGACAGTCGCGCCTTTGTTCGTCGCCAGCCCCGTCGCTATTCGGGTGCGACACACGGGAATCTCATAACAGGAGCGTATCTTAGAAGAATAAAATCTTACAAAATGGAGTTATTCCACTTTCAAAAATAACGGCCCATGTATTAACCATTTTCATACCTTAGAGCCGATAAATCGGCTTTGTGGGTATTCCGAAAAATAGCTTAATCCGATATATCAGTTTTCCATTTTCGATAAACACATGCAATAAGTCTTTATTGTTATAAAATAAGTTTATATAGTACTACATACATTTTACAATAATATAAAGGAAACGTGAAAATATCTTCATTTTTAAGAGAAATATGTTAGTTTTAATAGATATGTTAGAAACTTTCTGCCACTGCTTCGATTTTATTGAGATGAGATCTGTATTCCTTAGAGATTCTGGGGTATGTACCGTGGGGTCAATCACAGTCCTCTTACCAAAAGGCGTCGCTTCCTTCCCCACTCCGTGGCCAGATCCTCTAGGAGCTATGTCCTTATTCTTAATGTAACGCAACGTCGGGCTGTCTGCCATCTCTAACTTTGACTCATCTGATTCACATAAACAACCCTCTACGTCACCGACAGCCGAAAGACGCGACCACCATGCGACGCCAGATCTATTTAGTCTCATTCACCCTTTTTCAAGACCGCACACAATCCAAAACTCTACCATAGACTCTCCAACGGTGAATGAGCGGCGGGTCATTCGCCTTCAACTCAACTTAAAACATATTGACGCTAACAAATACCTCTAAAATCGCATATTTTTCAAAGTATTTTTGGACGGTACCCGAAAAATTTATAAAGTACCATAAGGGTTGATATATTTTGTATTCTTTCTTTTATTATAATTTAAGGCATAAAGAAAACGCTGTCGGTTTTATAATAATGGCAACGCGTATTTATTGCGGGCGGTAACATAAACATATGCAAAAATATGCCGTAAAGAGTAATGAAATAAAATTACACGCCTCTCAGTGAAAAGACGAGATACAATCGAATTGCAGCCATTAACCGGACCATAATTTCATAACTACTCATAGCACATGCGGACAAAGCAGATAGTTTAACTTTAGGACGTCTAGTCTATTCTCATTTTGTGTTTCTTCTTTCGTCACAATTGTAAATCTAAAGCTACATTGACGGGCGTATCCTTTGTGCCCCGTGCGTGCTTGGAATGACACTCGCCCGAGGGGATGATCACTTTAATGAGGCACAACTGCTCCTCCTATCCTCTCCTTTCCCTTTTTTCTACGTGTTTCGAGAGAGTGCGTCGCATGACTTGAGTACTTGAAATATATCTGCTTCATTGAATCGGAAAATGTGACATACGCAAAATTCACATACAGTAGTATAAAAAATTCACCTCCCGTATTCGAACTAACAAGGAAACATAAATTTCCGGATAATAGAACATTCACTTTTCTGATTGTAAACTTCATTTGTTTGAATCGACATCAAGAAGTTTGCTTAGATAATTATGGATTTCACATCTTTTTGGTTGTTAAATTACAGAGATTTTTCAATATAAGTATCTGCGTAGAATTCAATTGAACAGAAGACATTATATTGTGCATTGTATGTAAGCATTACAAATTTGCACCTGGAGAATGCATCTGTTGTTAGGAGGTACTCCGTTTGGACAATAGAAGGTTCGGATAGTAGAACGTTGGAATATTAGAGTACTCGGATAGTGGGCGTTCGGAGATAGGAGGCTCTACTGTATGAATCCTTCAGAATAGACAATACAACAATATTATTAGTTCCATATTTAAGACAATATTTCATAGGTACAGGAATCCCGTGTTGAATGCAACTCGAGACTGACTCGATGAATCCTATATCGTCATCCCTACCACTGCGGAAGGGGACCGTGGAACTTGTCAAGCGCTTCATTTTTATGCTCGGCACGCCGCTGTTGACGAATCAAATTAAGGGGGGAGACTCCTTTGGGGCCAACTTCGAATTGATCGAAGCGCGAATGTAAACAATCGGACGCCAGCGGAAACACATAATCGATATTTGGGACGGCTTGATAATACGACATCTAGCGGCAGTACCCACAAATAAATTTTGTTTCCCGTTACCATCAAGTTGGGTTTGTGTATTTGCTACGCGAAGACAGCGCACGGGCCACGGAGTTTCCCCCCTTAACTGGATCACCTCGATTGGCCTAAATTAAACGGTACGACAAAGAACGTACGAGACATCCCGAGACCGAGTAAGATAACACGAGCCGCAGACGGCCACAATGTAATCATGTAGTCATTGGCCGGCGAGAGCATCATAGGCGGGCCACGCAGTCGAGTCGAGTGGAAACAGAAGCTTTCTCTCTGTGTTTCAATCGCTTATCCTTTTCTATGTTCGGAACTCTACATAGGCAAGCTGTCGAGGCTCGAGTTTCAAGCAAAAAATTGCATTGTAAGGTGCTGAAAACGTTTCCACATCGTGCTGAATGCAACGAAGCGGACCCGAGTTTGTTGCATACAACACGAAATTACTGTATAATAAACTACAATCTAAATTTTTTTGTCCTGCAAAAACTATTTGAGTGTAATTAACATATTGTAAACTCTTATTATTGACGTAGATGTTGTTTCGAATGTTACGACGGAGCGTTCTTCTCTTTTATTAGTTGCTTTAAATGTTTACAGTCTAACAGAATATGTTTAGTTATCTTGCGAAGAAAAATTCTTGTCAGTTAACAAATAGTTTGTCTTTTCGTCCTATAAAGATCCCTTTAAGTATTTCTATCGATTAATGTTCTGGAGGTAATAATAAACAGTATAAAATAATAAATATATGTAAGTTCTGCGCAAAAGAACGTAACTGTTTCTTTCAAACACAAGCATGAAAGTGCAAGTAAAAGCTTAATTAATTTCTATGATTCGAGTAATAGTTCAGACAATTCTGTTCGTCATTTTCATTCTCATGGTAGTGTAATATATGGTAATGTAAAGTATGGTACGTTGTCTTTTAGGTACGCATTTTCGAAACGTCATACCCTAAGAAAATAGAATAAAAAAAAATCAATGCTTCGACTCTTCGAAATGGGAATATCCTTTTAAAGGAATGCGGTAGACACAAGACAACAGCCGTAGGCTATTTCCAAACGATGTGCATAGTTTAAAATTTATCGTTACATTTATTTCAACGTCAATAAATTTCACGAGACTCCATCGAATTTATTCTGTCCGATATTCGTATTTTAAAAATTCCTCGAAAACTCAGTGTTACTCGTGTCTACATGCGACAGATATAGCCGTCGATATTATAAACATTAACTTGTTAACGTCCGGCACACGTAACAGTAGTCGATAATAACCAGAAAGTTACGTGGGGTATACGGGACATACGTCTTTCCCATCTATGGCTCTTTTTATTCCTCCCCTGGAACAAGGCGACGGGGCTTAAACCCCTGTCATGTTCCATTTTAGCGATTACGAGTCATACCGAAATAAATGATCACGCCACTCAATCGGCCGGCTACTCTTTCTACCGTCGATTACGGGCCGCGTCTATGAGATACGGACTGATTTAAAGCAGCCGATCAAATCGATAACATAATTTCTTTCCCCCGCACGAATCGAATTGATCATCGCAGTGAAAAGAATGGACCTCAGTCGATCACGTCCCGCTTTTCCCTCGTATACTTACGGCCAGAAAAATAACTTAGGTCAGGTCTGTTACGTTTAGGTCTGGGTTAGATTTTTCTGGAGATGCAGAGGAGGGGTGCCCCTATGCATTTCATGAAGATTTACCGTATAATTAAGAATTTCAGAAATTAGTATTCATAATAAATTTATTTGCTTTTATTTTCATTCGATGGATATCAATGTGGCATCATTTTGAAAAACTTACATTACGATCTGAATACTTATATTGCCGTTTAAAAATAAATTCGACTAAATCTAAATCAAAGCTCACTTTAATTTAATCAGAAATGAAGTTGGATCCTTGCCCCCGCCCACGCAATTATGCCCAAGCAAATATGGTAATAATATAATGTTTATACTAGGTAAAATTGAACTTATTTGGTTATAACTTCTTAACAAATGTGGTAACCTTGACGACATGTGTCAAAGTCAAGGTCATTGGAGCCCTTCAATACTTAAAATAACTACTATATATTGAACTTTTTTTATTTATAACTTTTTAATAAAAAACGAGCGATGGCTAAAGCATTCTGAAGGTCATTCAGGAGGGTGATCTTGACAGCATATTTTCAGATCAAGATTATCGGTACTGCCTCCCCTATTCCAAATATTTACCTAAATTTTTATTACTTTTAGTATCGATGCATAAAAGTCCGTGTAAGATCGTTGTTCAATGTCGTGAAAATCTAAATACAATGACCTTCATAGCGAAGGAAAAGGTAGAGTTAGTTCTGTTAGTGAAGAATTTCACAAACGTTACCCTTGATGTACTTCTATCCTATCGAAGGTTGTAAAAAGCATTAGTGATGTAATTCCATTCTATAAAAAGTCGTAACTTAGTAAATTTACCTCCTTAAATTCGTTTCCAAAAATGTAATCATACTACAAATAAGTGTGGCATTTTATTTAACAAAATCAAGTCTTGAACTTTTTCCTACCACTGCAACCTACAGAAAGACTATAAGACTATGTAGTGTGGTCCTCTGTAACAAAAAAAATTTGTAGAAACAACTTTTCCATATCTTCAGTCACTTGCTGAAATATTTTTGAAATATTTATCCATTCTTCCTTAAAATGGAGTCACTCTATTGTACATATACAAATGAAGTGTTAACATCTTTTTTTTTCACTTTTTCATTTTCATTTCCACTTCTTGTTCTTCTCATTTTTTCAGTGGCAACTAACTTTTTGAATTGTTTATGAAACAATATATTATGTGTCAGAAAGATTTAATTTATTCACTATCGAAATGTATCCATTTTTTCATCTTTGGCATTCCACTGTGTAGTAAATGCGTTTTATATCATTTTCAGTTTAACATATTTAGTCAGCAGTGTTTGAATAAACTCATAGAACGACAATGTTTGACTTTCTTGTTAGTATAACATTAATTTAAAACTTGTTTATATCAGACTGTTCTATACTATGCTATAGTATACTGTTCTATATTACTCCAGCTTCAAATAATGCCTGGTATAATAGGCATACAATTGTAAATACTTAAATAATTCTATGCCTTACTTTACGTATTCAGGTCTTCACTTTATATAATGCAATAATGTTTGCAAAAAATGAACTCTGTACCGGAAACAAACAATTACATTACACGAGACCCAATAAGCGTATGTTTGACGATTACTTTTACGTATTATCAATTCATAATTTCGTTCAATACCGAAAAAATCCTCGATATTTAAGAAAATTCTCGTTCGCAAAGGGTTGAACTGGGCAATCAACTTAGCATAAAATTTCCACGTGAACCGAGGAAGAAAGTTTATTTACGCGTATCAATTGATTCGAATCGATTGGTATTAAACCTGGTTATCGATGAAAAGGTTGAAATTTTTCATTCCGACCGAGGCTTAAATCGCTCTAGTTACAATCACGCTCTGGGGAAAACACGGTGGTGTTTCTTTCGATTAAAAATATCAAATTCCTAATTGGCCGGTGTACCGTAAGATTACTGCTCTCCCGAGGAATTCACGGGAAGAAATAACCATCAATGTATTTTTTTTCTCCTGTTTTTGTTTCTCTCCATAGGGGGTGTTCGTGTATCAAATATCTAAGTACCAGTTGGGTTATTATGGCACGTACATATTCCCTGACTGGGCGAACGCGATTGGAATACTGATCGGCTTGTCGACCATCGTCCCGATGCCGTTCTTTTTCATCCGACAGCTGTGGAAAGGACCGGTAAGTTTGTTACAGCAGCGGTAATAATGACGCCACTAAATCACCATGAATTTCTATCGTTACGTAGAATAAGCGCATTAATTCGAACGAAGCGATTACTGACAATTGCGTGCCATCAAATCATGGGGTTTATGGGAGAAGTGGCGGGGATACAAGCTGAATCGAGATATCTGCTGGAATAATGCTCGACAAACTGGGGGGGGGGGATTATTATGCAAACGGCTCTGTGTTTTTACGATACGTTTTTGGTCGAAACGGACCGCCCCCGCCCCCCTTGAGTGCTCTTTAAAGCATACGGTGATTCCGACGGTGACCGAGTTTTATTAAAGATCTCTTAAGATAGGGTGCCCGACCATAACATCTGCGTTTTTGGAAGCGTTCCTTTTTCGGTGCAATAAAGGGGATGCTTGGTATTTACTGCCTGACAGTTTACGATGTCTAGATTTCCTAAACCTATCGCGGATGTTGTAATTCCACGTTTATGTTAAAAGGTCAGACCTGTCTAAAGGACCGTTTTATACGTTCAAATAATTTGGCGCAAACTGACTTGCGCATGCGATATTGCACAAATGAACTGAGTTGTTTTATTCTATTTGAGGCACGTTTCCACGTTCAGATAATTTACGCAAACTGACTTGTGTATTATACGTTCAGTGCACCTTGCACAGTTATTTTAATTTTCTACATTGCCATCGCATTCTGTGGCTAGTTTGCGTCAATGCAAAGTTGCAGTCTTCGTATCGCTGTATCACGTGCATGTCTTATCGTTTCTGAACTTATTCTAGCACATGCTGCAATTATCTGTTGTTTCATATTTTCTGGTGTAGTCGGTACTTCTTGATAAACAGCATTTTTCAATGCTCCCCAGAGAAAAAAATCTGATGGGGTTAAATCTGGAGAACGAGGTGGCCAAGAAACTAATCCTCCACGTCCTATCCATTTATTTCGGTAAAGTTCGTTCAGTGCATCTCTTACTCTCCGAGCATAATGTGCTGATCACCCGTCGTGCTGTAACCACATCATTTGGTGAACGTTTAGTGGTACATTTTCTAATAAAGTCCCCTATGAAATAATACAGCATGTGCTAGAATAAGTTCAGAAACGATAAGACATGCACGCGATGCAGCGATACGAAGATTGCAACTTTGCATTAACGCAAACGGTCACCACTTCGAGCATCTCCTGTAATGTAAGAAAGTTTATTTTACTACCACACTGGACCTTACATGACCTTCACTGATAGCTCGCTGATGTCGTCTCAACACCGGCTATCACGTCGCGATATAAAAAAACATAGCATTCCATTAAAAAAAATGGCCTTGAAATCTCCTCTATGCATTCACCCACGCAGAAAATGTTTGTGTCACAATATGCCTCCCTCTATACCGTGTAAGTGTTGTATATAACATTTTTTCATATTATTACAAATAACGGCAATATTCAAAGTGGACATATTTATTGCCCCTCCCTATACATAATATGTACAGGGTGTCCCAAAAAGATGGGTTAATCCTCAACATACATATTCCTCATGCAAATACAAATTCAAAAGTCCCATACTGTTATGTAATCTGACGCTCCATTTATGAAATATTAGCAGTTAAACGAACTCACTCGTACTTACATGTAGATCAAGGGATGTAAACTCCCATGCTAAGCGGTGGGATAGTGTTTTGAACGCCATCTAAAATATGAAACTTTCAGCGGAACTAAAATTCCAATATGGCGGTTAAATACCGCTAAATTTGAATGCATATGCACCGTGCGTGCTTAAATGTGAAATAAAAGATGTAGCTATTGATACTAACAAAAATGTATATAACAAATAATGATGGTATGTGAACGTTATAATAATTAAATTAAATACCATCAATATTTTTTACATACATTACACTTTATATATGTAATTACAATTGTAAAAATATGAGTAGTGGGAGATTCGGTAATTGACACATACATTACATAATATAAGTTAAAATATATTCTAACATTTTAAGTTAAACACATTAGTTTTGCACAAAACTAGCTCTTCTTATCACATTTGCTATAAATGGTTGCACATTCATGATACCTTGAGATCTGTGGAGTGATGCCTTACTAAAATTTTAGATGCCTGGGTGGTTAATAAATTTCGGCCTCTGACAGCCAGAGTCTAACCATCCTCTTACATCAAAAACTGACATACTTAACAGCGGTCAACAACAATAATTAACCCCAACTTTCTTAACACTTTAACTTAATGCTAGACAGCGCGAGGTGCCCATACATGCGCACGCAACATACAGCCCAAACAGCCAATCAACATCGCCGCTCAAATATGAAACCATTTACATCCGCTTTCAAATACTATACCGGAAGTGTCTATCTCAGTTTCCACCCCCTGGTGTAGATACAATCAAGAAACGCACGATTCAAGTCACTGGCCTCTACTTCTTGACTGTGCTACGCGTACGTGTGGCCCACCGCTCAGCTGATTGGAGTTCGTTTAACTGCTAATATCTCTGAAATGGAGCTTAAGATTACAAAACTGTAAAGAACTTTTCGATTTGTGTTTGCATGAGGAATATCCGTATTGCGAAATGTTTCATTTTTGTGCGGCACAGTATATTAAGCTACACTTACCAAACGTTAGGGGATAGAAAATCGAAGGCGTTCAATAACCTTGAAACTTTAGAACCCTTCGGTAAGAACTTAATGAGAAACAATCACTACCTCCGAACTATTGACTGGACTTATAACAAGTCTCAATATATAGGAATGGTGAACAGTGCATTAAGTCCTCTATGTGATGGATTTTATACTGTTCGACCTGGAAGATGATATGGAGTCAATATCATTAGTTACACTATTGTATTAAAAACTTAACAACTTAGACCGAAATAATTTTTACCATCGGAAATAGTGGGAAGATGCAAAAAACATGCAAAATGCCATTGTTAAAAAAAAGGTGGACTATGCAGTCTAACTCTGGGGTCCAGATATGTAATAGTAATAATAATAATGATTTAACAGGTATAATAGTGTTAAAAATTTCCTGGCAATCGAATGTTAAAAAAACAGTTTACTTAATTCAGTCTATGCTATTAAAAAAATTACATAAAGCTCTCAATTTTCAACATAGCCGCCATCTTCTTCTACACCAAGTTCAGTTTACCAAAAAAAGTGATTGGCGTCTCCCTTGTACGTAACAAGAAAAGTTATATTCATTGACAAATTATTTCCTGTTTAATTACACTGTTTATGTTGTGAGTTTATCGTGGACCGAGTCGATCATTGGATTTCAACGACCGCCCTAGGATAGCTAGTTCTATGCTGAAAAGGATACGCAGTGAAGGTGGTGTTGCAGCGAAAAAACACACCGGAGTTTAGCCGGAATAGTTTATTGTTGAGAATCTTAACAATGTCTCACGAAAACACGATTACACTCGGTGGGCACTGGAGAGCCGCGAAGTTATGATCGAGAGTGCCGTACACGAAAAATCCAGGCGATCACGAAAATCATTTACACTAATCGCCGACTATCGATACGAATTATACTCGAGCGGTGAGAGCGCTAAATATAACACTTGTGGTGTTGCGATAATTGACGCACGAGTTGAAAAATGATAAGTTTGTTAAGATCTGCGATTACTACAAAGGTTCACGACAGAATGACCGGTGAGCAGCGAAGTTTCTACTGATTTTAGTTCAAAATTCCTTAGGATTTTTCAAAGAAGCGCCGGATTGGTTCCAAGAATATCGATCACCGCGAAAATATCGATGGATAATCGATAGTTCGAACAGAGTTGCGCAGATTCCGTAAATACGTTATCGCACGCGCTCTAACGCAACAGGATCGCGAAATTCAGGGACGAAACTAGCAAATCGGCGTTGAGCGCACGCAATCGTTGACAGGTTCGTAGGATGGTGCGAGAGCGCCCTATCCTATTTACTTTTGACGAACGCGTCTCTTACATTTTCATTCCGAAACATACACGAATTTAATTATTTTTGTTTTGAAGCATGATATCACACATTTTCTATAATTTGAGATAATAGTAAAATAATTTAATTAACAATAATTTTGAGTGACTTCATTTTGTAATTTAATACCTTCATCTACATAACGGCAATGTGTCAAGTCTACTAATGATGCGGGTAATTGAAAAAGGGTCAAAGTAGATTTCAATTAGGTGCGCCCGAATAGGCACTAAATAAATTATATTATATATTGATCAATTTCTGTCGAATGTTGTAACAAACAAAATTACACATATAGGTATGCTTCGCTACTGTTTTATTTTGGTTACAACTTCTGTTAAAATGTAACATCGGAACTCGGTACAATTTGAACAGTAATTATCATGTAAAATCTCAATCCGAGATTATTTCCAGATTCATAGAACTCACTAAAAAAGTATAATTTAATTTTATGACCTACACTTAATAATAAGTTAATAGTTCTACATGTATTTATAGTTACCGTAGTAATTTTTAATTAGGAAATGCGGCCACTTGAATTTTCATTACAGAAATATGCAAATACTGGATAATTATGCGGTATCCTGGTAATATTTGAACGATCGACGAATTGCAAATTTTTTTAGGAGCTGTGTAGTGTCCGGCGGTGGTTACCTCCTGGCGGTTGTGCAACGCTTTAAAAGTGCCCTCCCTTTTCCCTTACAATCTCAAGAACTTCGAACGTCTTAATACAAGTTTTTCCATGGTACGTAGGTAATCGTACTTTGAAACGAAAAGTTTTGTCCGCGCTCCATCGTTCGGATCGAACCTATTTCTGCCGTACTTTCTACCTCCTTCTTGACCGCTTCCGCTTTGTGTTACTCGATAAATTTACTATTACTCTTATCTCCTTTCTCCCTGTTTTCGACTCCCTGCACAGTTTGAAACTACTTGTGCGGTTTCCGGAGATATGACCTGGCAAACGAAAAGGAAGACAACCGCGTCGCGTCCCGTGAAGAAAGTAGTGCGGGTCAACCTCTTGCTTTTCGAAACCACGATGCTTTTGTATCGATATTAACTTTATCGATTTCATTGTGGTTTGTCTTTCCGCTGATTCTATTTCTATTTCCATTGTCCGACATCACGGGTGATTTCTTCGAAAAGTCTCCGAACACATACATATATTGAAACAGTAGTTTCATGCATTTTATTGTCTATAGTTCGAATATATAAGAATATTGTCTTCTCGTGGGCCGACCGCGAAAGGAGGTCGTACCCCCAGTATCACCCCCTCGGCCCGGTTGCCCCGCGGGCGACGCGAGAGTCATCGTGGCTGATGTTTGGCCAGGCCTGTATTAAGGGATCTGCGTGTGGTTAAAATTTCATTTGTAAAAACGATATCTTATATACATACACCAACTTACATAATAGCTTTCTGCTGAAACTATATCTTTCTTGAAACATCTGTGATATCGTTGCATGGAAATGACGGTTAAAGAGACAGTCAAAACCCATATCTATCAGAAATATATAAACATATTTCAATTAAACGCTTTTGTATATACGCACCTTTACTTAAACGTTGCAGCATTACCATATTTCCATTGAGGTTGATGAATAAACAATTACGTATTGATTTGAAATATTTAACAATTTCCGAAATTATGTGAAAAATAACTTCAAATACTCCTTTATAAATACAAAATTCGAGGAATGCTCTTAACATAATAAACTAACATTACCTAAAGAGTGACCCAATTTGACAGACTCTGTTTCTTTTCTCCTCATTGTTAATCTGTGAAAAGTTTTACATTAATTCTAAATCTCGGTTACCTAATCTGCAACCGTTCAAAATTTGCTCACTCGAAATTCTTCATAAACTTGTTTTTCGTTACAGTGTTTGTCGTAGTATGTATAATAAACTTCGCAGGGCGAGAAGTCTGAAATGGCAGCTGACGTTAATATAAGAGGGGATTTTTCAAATACGCGTTTCTTAGCGAGTACGCTCTATTATTTGCTTTCGTCAACGAGCCACTCTCTTCCCGTTAGAGTCTCATGACTCCTATGTTACATTACCGGTGCCAAGATTTATATATTCCAGCCGCAACATACATTTATAAGGGCGGACCAGCCACTCCATGAATTATTCCACGATCGTACTACGTTTAAGGATCAAACCCATTTAAGTATTCGAACTCCTCCTGATATCCTCATCGGTGATCGCAAACAATTTATGTACGGCATTCCCGGTAAAATCCATGGAATCTTTCATCGAGTTGATGGTCCGCCAGACCGATTGAAACGACGACTCTGGAAAGTTCCGCTGAATTGTTTGAACGGAGCTCGGCTCGGCAATTGTTCAAAGAATTTCACTTCCGTTTTAATTGTCCGCAGAGGGATTGGAGTCTGTTTCGACCCAAGAAGACGTGGGGGCCGGCCGTGGTAAAAAGTACAGGTAACAACACTTCGTCCACAACGTCGATCGAGATGACGATGGCGTCTGGGGGTCAACCAAACGTTAGCAAACCTTTTGTAACTTGTTAAACATGCTTTTCATTTGTATTACATTGCGTAGCAAGTTCGTTCATGTTTTTTCATATGAATATTAAGTATTACTAATTTTGTAGAAAACTTACCTAATGTATGTATCAATTTGTTCTATGACCTTCTGCCATATTTTAAGTAACTTAAATATTCCTTTCCTGTAAGAGTGTTCGCTTCTCTTTATTAAAAAAATTCAGTGCATGTTTTTTTTCGTCAGTGTTTCCGAACGAATTTTTAGTGAGAGAATGTTACAATGTTCGTAATGAATGAAAATCAGATGGAGCAAGGCCTGATGAATATCGTGGATGGGGTAAAAAATATCCCAACCAAATTGCAATATTATTTGCCGTGTCCTTAAAAATGTATGCTGTTACGCGTTACCGTATTGGAAGACAACTTCTTTTCTGGATACAAGTAATGGCCGTTTTTCTCCTATTGCTGCCTTTAAGTGATTTAGTTGTGAACAGTATTTTTCAGTATTAATTACCTGGTTATGTGGTAAAAGTTCATAATAATGTATTCTTTTGTGACTCCATCATACACATTACATAACACCTTCTTAGGGTACTGTTCAACTTTGGTGATGTTTGAAGGTGTTTGCCCTAGCATAGACTAATCTTTTTGGCTTACTACATTATCAATAGTTATACAAATGGGCTATTTTTGAACCGCTTTAACAAAGAATTACAAATTAAAAAGCGATCGGTCAAATTCAAACGGAACCCAAACATTATATTTATTTATCATTCCAAATTTTTCTTCAATACAATGAAACTGATTTATATGAAATATTTAATATGTTGGCTGATGTATTTATCCATCGTTGCTAATATAAAGCAACAGTTTTAGATAACATTTCTCGAAATGTTTACCGCCGTCGACGAGAACAAACTTATTGCACAACCTAATAGTATACATATATCATTTTAGTCATCTCGTTTTGAAAATTCTTTGCATTCAACATGTTTCATGCATAGCTGCATCAGCACATCTGCGTGACACAACATTTAGGTTGGGGCTAAAGAATTTATGAAACTAATTTGACTAGAGATTATGATGCGTGGGCAGTGGCTGTTTGTGAAATCTCACATTTTTATAAAAGAACATTACAAAAGGAGAAATTACGTAAATTCGTTCACTTCATTTATTCTAAAAGTATACCCTGGAGTTTCTAAGACTTCATAGAAAGGAACTTTGGTATGGAATACTCACAAACTTTGAAGGTAGATACAAACGCTTGAGTGTATGTTGAGCTAGATATGTACTTTCCTATCAAACTTCCTTATTGTATTTCGTCTAAAAATATTGCTTGACAATCGAAGAAAATATTTCTGGATCCTTACTTTTTGGATATGGTTTTTTTCTCTCAAGAAATTGAAATCGTAGTTGATTAAAATCTGTATGCATTTAATCTTCACTAAAATGTTTACTGTATTATATTTTTTGTATATTCATACAGCTATTTACAGAAGTATCGGCTTACCCCATACGTATAACACATGTTACATATTTAATCAGTCTTAAAGTTTGAAATGCTAATTACAGTAGACTCTCTCTTTTGCGGTCCCGCTTTTACCGACTACATTTTCGTTGAGATCCAGCGTGAATACAATTGGTACGTTCATTGAATTTAATTTTGAAATACACACATGCAAAATTTGCTGTGACTCGTATTCGTATTTTTTTTATACGGGGTGGTCCATGCAACTTGTTAATCCTGAATAACTTCTAAAGTATGCATTTTATGAAAAAATTCTTTATAGAAAAGTTGTATGGTTTGGAGTGGTACATTATGTAATGCATATATTTTTTTTAAGTGGAGGCGTTTCGGAGATTTGAAGGTTAACTTCGTTTTTTTAAATGGAATGCTATATTTTTTATGCCAAAATATCGAAGAGCGTTAAATTTTAAGTAAAAAAGTACTGACCTTTATTAACAGTAAACCTAATAATTAACGAATAATTTCACTTTGTTTCTTGAAAATGATTTGTGTGTAATATGAAGTTGGAGATTCAATACCAGCAAAGATTTCTGTAAGACCGCCAAGTTTACGTGACAACGTTTATTACGCACAGATCATTTTGAAGAAACAAAGTGAAATTATTCGTTAATTATTAGGTTTACGATTAATAAAGATCAGTACTTTTTTACTTAAAATTTAACGCTCTTCGATATTTTGGCATAAAAAATATAGCATTTCATTTAAAAAAACGAAGTTAACCTTCAAATCTCCGAAACGCCTCCACTTACAAAAAAATATATGCATTACATAATGTACCACTCCAAACCATACAACTTTTCTATAAAGAATTCTTTCATACAATGTATATTTCAGAAGTTATTCAAGGTTAACAAGTTGCATGGACCACTCTGTATATTGGACATTGCGTAAGTGGCTATTAGTTTTAGTTTTCATTTATATTAACTGGATAAATAATATTTGGCATATTTTTTGGCATATATGAGGTCCGGTCCCATTGAGCTCAGTTAAGAAAGAGTCTACTGTATATGTAATACATGGTTAATGTATTTTATAAAGTATTAAAATAATATTTGAAAAGTATTTTCACTGGAAGTTGTAAACCAACGTACCCAAAAGTGTACACCCGATATTTCAATATTTATACTGAACAAATTTATTCATAGTAAATTATTAATTCTTATGTATAGATTGAACTATTTCAGTTTGTTTTTGTAAAGTTTGATGTTTACATTTTTGGAACTTAAAAAAATAACAATACTTTTTAAACTACACTGTATATAATTTCTCAGTTGAATGCATCCCAATTAAAAGTATACTAAGTATGGTTTAGACTCATTCAAATTAGACTGATCATTTGTGACTTTAATATTAAGTACGTAAAATGTGCTGCACTTGTGGAATATAACTGTGTTTTGCAATAAAAGCATAAAATCTGTAGTGTAATGATGGACAATAAGGTTAAGGTCATTTCATTAAGAAGCAGATTTCGGATAATATAATGTTGTAGTTACTTTTTAAGTGATAATTTTTTTTTTGGCAGAAAGATATTGCAACAATTTTGGTGGATATTGGTATGGCGGTCAACGTGGTAAACGCTTCTTCTTTATATATCGCACCTTTGTCCGATACTTTTTCCCTACTACTTTTATACGCATATTTCGTACGCTTTGTTCAAACTAACTCAAGGAACAATTAAGAGTTCCTGCACGCTAAAAGACAGCCTGGAAGTTTTAAAGATGCTAGTTGCGCCGCGCCGAAACGAAGAGCTACAGTGCACTGTTAACAACTCTGTATATTCCATATTTTCCAATAACTGTACTAAATACCACGAAGTTCCTTTTCGTTCTGAGTTTTAAATTAAGTCGTAAACAACTTCCGTATTATGGAATTCTATTTAGCGTTTTAAGCAATAATTTGACTTCTATGCAGGTAATGAGGTAATACGTATAGAGTGTATAAGGATTCATGGTGCAAACTGTGCACTTGGTGCTTGTTAAAATCAAAAATGACAATATACTAATGTCTATTGAAAAACTAACCGTATTCGACTTATAAGAAAACTTTAATTACGTGTACGCAAAAATAATGACCGTACGGAAAGTTAATATTTGTGATTTAATTTTGTTGCTGGAAAAATGGTAATTCTTTCGAGTAATAGATGCAATAGCAATTTTTTCATGTTAATAAAGATTTTTACAGAAAAGAGCCATTACATGCTTATAGGGGTAGCAGGGGTATGACGGGATTGTGAGGTAAGATAGGGTATTGTACCTAAACGCTAACTGAAAGATGCTAGTCATGACGAATACAAAAATAGGACGCTATTATGTTATAACAGTTGTGTCGCCAGCAACAATAAGTGGAGGAGCATGCGTCTTTTGTTTATAGCTGTGAAAGTCGGTGAAACTGTTTGCAGGTTGTGTCGATCTTATTTTGTGTGACAAAAACATTTATAATACATATATATTTAAGGACGGTAAGTCCATAGTTTTTCTTATATAATAATCTTTATTTCATCTATTTCAATGTGAAATATTCAGAATTAGAATATCTTTTTATTTGTTGTACAAATATATTCATTTCTGGAAAACGATGTTATGAGGCAAGCTGGGTTCTTTGATACAGAAAATAATGAGGTACCTAATTATTGAGTCTTACGCTAGGATTTGGAATAAAGACACGTAATTAACTAAACCTACCAATTGTGGATACATTTACAACCGCTAAGTAATATGTATTTCCGAAAAAATACGTATTTGTATCCATTGTGAGAATACATAAGCAAAAATACAGCGCGAGTCTGCCAGCCGAACTCTGATTGGCCGCGGATTTTGGTTAATATCTCATTAACAAAGCCTCGAATAACATTTTTGCTAAGGAAAAACTTGTTCCAAATCACCTCACAAGTGACCCATTTCAGGGGTCTACAACACGTTTGTTACACCCTGTATATTAACAGCTTCTTCAATATACTAACTGGTTCATTTGATTAAAATTATTTCAATTCCACTATAAATATTTGTATTTTTACATTGTTAATTTAATAAATTTGAATGTTTATCACATGTTTAATGAAGTTTTTTAAGTAACTTTAATTACATTAAATTAATAAATATGACATGTTAGACGAATTTGATCAGTTCCGTATTATCTGTTTAAACCGTAAGCAATATTAGAGAATAATGGAGAGTTTTTTCTATTTTGTATTACATCTGTAAGAAGAATTAAAGATGAAGAAAAAAGTGTGAGGTAAGTGAATTTTATTAAATATCGCCTGGAGCTTGCCTTTTATTAAAAATCTACCTTATAGTCCTAGAAAAGAAGTAATGTTGCTTTAAAAGACTGACGGCCCCAACATTTAACAACAAACATATTTGAATAATATATCATACGACTTCCTCTGAACTACACAACATTTACCTGAACCAATTTTCGCGAAAATCAATATTTACGGAGCCACCGAGACGGTTTCAATTCGGTGGTTGCAACCCGAGCATCGTTTCCGAGAACATTATATATAGGATATCCTCAATTTGTCACACACTCGATTTTCAATCCTAATGTGTTTTAGAGGTACTCGTTAAGTTGTTTGACGTAGTATCAATGGAAATTGAATCAGGAAGAAATATCTGGTATCACAATTTACGAAATACGATTAATATAAAGTAATAAATACAATTGTGTTCAGTAGTTAAAATGAGTATTTGCATATAATCATTTATGTAAAGTAATTTTACAGGTTGTTAGATTGAATTTTAAAAATGTCTGCTACTGTTTGAGCTTATACGTGGCCTAACGAATCTTTCCGGCTCGTCAAGCGACGGACGCGTCTGTTTTTATCGCGGCGCGATGGGGGGGGGGGGCGTACGCGTTTCACCTGTCGCCGTGACCATGAAAGTGTAGCGAAAAACAATTTCTTTTCGCGTCTAGTTCATTTCAATCACCCGAAATCAGTTCAGTTCGCTTTGTTCTCTCCGATCGCGATCAACCCGTGAGCCGTTAGAGCCGTTTCCTGTTTGTCTTAAAACGCCGAGTTGTGAGACCCATCGTTTCCCGGTGTTCGGAACCACCTACGCAACGCAATCGGGTCGAAGATCAAAATCGTCAATCAAAGCACCGAAATCCGTCGTTATCAACTGCCGAGAGTCGTCCCGCGAAAACCCGTTGTTTTCCGCGCTCTCGCGAATCATTACGGTGCTGAGAATGTTGTGTGTCTTTCCAAATACTTTCCAATCTATCCTCCCACTCAAGTAGAACTGCGATGATGAAAGCCAATCTTCACTGATTGATCTCCTCCGGAACTGAGCAGCCCTTGAAATTCTTAAGTAATTTCGTCCGCGTTTTTGTCAGTTTCTTGTCTCTCTTTGTCTCCGTAAGACGCCGGATTTATAAACCGCGCGACCGCAGTCAAAACGCGCTTCATTTCTCCCACTGCGCGTCCCCATCGGGACGGTCCTGGCACCCCGTTCGGTACGCGGCGATTCATTCCGGTATCGAATCAAACAGTTACCTTACTTCACAATCAATTATATTAATCTTGCAAACAATGTCTTTTATTCATATACAATAATATACATGTTCATTCTGGTCTACCTTTCTTTATTATAAAAATTATGTGCAAATATTTTATTCAGCTATGTCTGGATTTGGATTATTTCGTAAATTATGATCACGATTCCAAGGATGATGTTTACATGCGAATACAGGAAAACCAATTTATACGAATGCTTATTTATTTAATTATGATCATGAATTATTATAAGATTGTACTTCGTGATTTATATTTTGAACACCTTCCTGCAGGAAACTGTCTTATTGTTAGAGTCATAGAAGTATTTACAATTAATCATATGATATGCAAGTTTATACGTATACATGTGTTTGGTCAGACAAAACTCGATTATAAACGTCTCTGGAATTACGATAAAAAAGGTATGTCTATATATATATATATTCTAATCTTATTTTGAAAAAATATATTATCTCGGCCAATATGCTTTCTGATTATCTTGCTCCGTTTTTAAAAATCTCTAACATTCTTTTATCGTATAATATATTTTCACTGCTGTCTTTGGATTTGCACTATCTTTGATGAACAAAGTCATCTAATAATATGAAAAAGATATAAATAGAAGTACATATATAATGGTTAGAAAAACATGTAAAAGTATCGTAGTATTTAAGAGATACAAATATTCCTTTTGCATTAATAAAATCAATGAAAATTATTAATAAAGACAGCGTTTTTGCACCTATCTACTGTTTGAAACTTTATCTGCATTATACAGTAATTTTACGCATATGAAATCACTATATCAAAACAGGTATACTACCGCAGTTTCAAACGAAGATTACTACAATATTCCAGCACCTATGAATCGTAACAGAAATCAGCTTTTTTACCACTAGAACTATTAAAGCGGTGAAAATGATTTGTTTGTACCTACATACATTATGTTATAATTAAGTAGACACCGGATGTTTATGCAAATACATATTTTTATAGAAAACAGATAAAGAAATAAGACCTGGGCAGAAATATGTTTTATGGTTAGAGAATTCTGAAAATATATTTTTTATTTTGCACTTTTTGCATATTGCATATGTTTTTGTGTTTCATATTTAGAAACATAGGTATGCAATAACTTATTGCATATCTTTCTCGACAAATATAATTGTCTATCAAAAAACTATCGCATCATAACTGTAGATTACTGTAGAATGTCGACAACGTAAACATATACATCGTGGTAATTGTAGGCAAACATCAAAACATACTTGTATAGGCTACAGTTGTTCGTTGAGCATTAGATGTGACAGTACTTGTATCTATTACATACAGTGTTTTTAATAACGCCGAAAACTCGGAGTAGCAGAAAATGTAGCACTAATGAAAAATTGGATCGAAGGTGAATGTAATTTTGTCGAAGATGAGAGTAATGAAAAAAGTGTATATTGTAATACTTGTAACAAAACTACAAAATGCGAAAGAAAATCGCAGTTAGTGCAACATATAAATACTGCTACACACAAAAGATACGTTGAAGGAGCAGCTAATACGTGCAAAAGGCATACTGCCGAGCAGCTATAAACGAGTTAAAAAAAATTAATTTAATGTAAATTTAATGCGAGAAATAGTTGTTGTTAATATGCCTTGGTGTGTTTTAAATAACGATGTATGGAGTAATTTCCTACCGAAATATACAGACCGCACTTTTCCGGATGAATCGACACTACGAAAAAATTATGTGGGTGATTGCTATGATTCAAGTATTCAACATATCAGGGATGACATTGAGGACCATGTAAGAATAACGATGATTAAATGTTACAGTAATGCGTTTCCTCAAATCTTTTACAACTTTTTCTTTAATTCGTTTATTCATCATCGCATCGACGATAAAACTTTCATGGTTTCTTTTGTTTTCTCCAAACAAGTATTCATGTTCCTGGCCTTCTTTCTTTTTTTCTTAACGGGGAGAAAACCTTGATGGAGGTGCAATGCTTCCACTGAGAGCGGAGACGATGCGGGGGTTTGACCCGCTAAAAACCCACCGGTAACCTTCCCGGGCGTGAGGGCTCGTCACGGGATCGCCCGACTACTCACTGCGACCAGCCCCGCCCTTACCCTCCCGCAATTGAGGGTGGGCTCTTTTCTGGGTGCTATTCCCCCCCCCCCCCGGGGGCGGCTGTGGATGCCTTCCCCCTCCTTCTACCTACAGCGTCGAGGAGTAACCCTTCGACGCTACCTTCTCGTGGGCCGACCGCAAAAGAGGGTGGTACCCCCAGTACTACCCCCTCGGCCCTGGTTGCGCTGCGGACGGCACGAGGGATCAACCCGGTTGTGACCCCTGTAACCCGCGCCCCCGCAGGGCAACCCTTTTCCCGCGGCGGTACTGCCCGCACCGCCGTGGTTTGGAGAAAAGTGAGACGGTCTAGGGTGCCCGTGGGTCCCCTGTGTCGATCCCACCTCCTGGAAGGGGGACGGCCGCGGAGGCAGCAACTTGTCGCCCCCGCGCCCGCCTCACTCCTCTTCTTTCGCCCCGAGCGACATCGGGAAAGATTGAGAATGCAGAAATGCGGACTTCCTCACAGAAGGAGACGACGGCGCCCCAAGACCTCTCGTCGCAAACCATAGCTTCCACCACGGCTCGCGGCGAGAGGTCCCATCTAATTTCGCGCTGGAGGGCCCGCCTTTCACCGGCGAAATACGGGCATTCCTCCAGCGTGTGCTGCACGAAGTCAAACTCCGCGCCGCACATGTGACACATAGCCGTCGTCTCCGCCCCGATCTTACACAGATATTCACCGAAACATCCATGTCCGGTGAGAATCTGTGTGAGGTGGTATGTCAGCCAACCATGGCCGCGGTCCATCCATGCGTCTAGGCATGGAAGGGCCGCCCGACTGCCCTTTCGCGGGCGGCGCAGCTCGACTCGACCAGCATCCGCCACGCATCACGGGCCATCCGCCGGGTCTAGCGCTTCATCACCTTGGTCGCTTCGTGTGTTGGGGAGTGCCCTGAGAGGCGGAGGGTTTGACGGCGCCGATATACATCGGCTTCGGCCTCCGCCTGAATCTCAAATGGGATCACCCCGGCTAACACGATAGCCGTCTCATGGGAGATGGTTCGATATCCCCGCATCAACCTGATAGCCATCCTCTGCTGTATCGAGCGAAGGACTTGCCGACCCCGTCGGCAGGCCATCAGGCCTCCGGCCCACACCGGTGACCCGTACAGGGTCGTCTACCGAACCACCCCCATATAGAGGCGGCGTATCCTCTCTTCTGGCTCTCCTATGTTGGGGAGGAGGCGACCCAATAGGGTCGCCACACTGTCCACGCGGGGACCAGTTTTTTGAAGTGACCTTCGAAGCGCCAGCGGCTGTCGAGGTCGAGACCTAGGAATTTCAACCTGCTCCCGACCTCGACTGGGCTGTCACCTATACGGATCCGAGCCCGGGGTGGTCGCCGCGACAAGGACAACCTGTGAAACCAAGCGGCCTCTGTTTGTGCGGCTAGATTTCCAACCCCAGAGCTCGGATCCTGGCGACGATACGACCCACCGCCACTTCCGTGCGGCGGGCTGTCCTCGTCCAGTCCCACCTCACCACGATAATCAGAGTGTCGACTGCATAGCAGACGACACTCACACCGGGCGGGAGGGGACCGCGCAGAACCGAGTTGTACCCCAGGTTCCATAACTGGGGTCCCAGTACGGACCCCTGGGGCACGCCTCGGTTGACCCTCCGTCTCTGGATCGAGCCCCCTTGGCCGGGGTACTCGATCCGCCTATCGGCCAGGTAGTCCGACAGCACGACCCGGAGATACTGAGGCACTCTGTGTTCACAGAGTGCCTCCCGGATCGTGTTCCAACGGATGGTGTTAAACGCATTGGCGATATCCAAAGATATCGCCAGCGCAAAACCACCGCCGGAAACTGCCCGGCCCGCGAGGGAACGGACGTGGTCGATCGCATCGAGCGTCGACCGTCCCTCGCGGAAACCGTACTGGCAGTATGCCAGACCACCTCCAGCCATGCTCCTCGAAAGGCGGGAAGCGAGCACTCGCTCAAAAAGCTTCCCCGCCTCGTCGAGGAGACATATCGGCCTG